>NW_019716263.1:369541-370937 GCF_900074925.1 Ramularia collo-cygni | reverse complement strand
GTAATCCTTATACGGTCGGTTATACGGAAGTGTGTTTATAGGAGAACCTTACTATACGTATCGATCTTAGAGCGATTAAGCTCCTTTACGACGAGATTAAGGAACTCGTTCTTACGCTCCGTAAACTCTGTATTACGGATGCGTAACTTAAGGCCGAGCTACCGACGTAGCCGTATAAAGGTAGTATGTTTAATATCGTAACCGTCCTTCTTTAATTCGTCTATAATAAACGGATCTAGTAACGCTTAAAGGTAAAAGAGGTCGGCGATCCGGATATAGAGGGAGAGGTCGTTACGAAGGTCGGCGATTAGGGACTAGCGGCGATTCCTACTATTAAGCGATACGATTATACGGATCGTACGTYCGGAGGCGACGACGTTTTACGTCTCGAGGTATACCTATATCTTCGTAATGCTTATAGTATCGTTCTATAGCTTAATAACCTTAGGTCGGAGCTCCGCTAAAATATTAGGTAGACGTCCTATAGTTATATATAATAATAGCGCTAGCCGTATAATAGGTAAAATAGAAGGGGGAAGATATAAAAGGTAATAAGCAAGTAGCGTAATAGCAGAAACCTCGGTAAAAATAGGACCGGGTTAGGGTTAGGGTAGCGTCTTCTCGATAGTAGGATAGTAGACTACGGCATATTCGACTATAGCAAATAACAGTAGCACAATTATATAGAGCGAAGGGATATTTATAGGTAAAAAGGTCGTAAAGAAGGATTTAGATGCAATTTAAAGATATTTAGAGGTTCTAAAAGTTAAGAAAACTAAAAACAAAAATCTACTACACATTCAAACTTATTTAACGCACTATCGCTCGTATTAAACCCCCCGTATAAAGTAGAGAGAGAAGGTCGTAGCACTTATTTAAGACCTATTTATCCGATCTAGGGTACACTTATTACCCTTACTAAAGACATTCCGATACACGTAATTTCCGTAGGTATCGTTCTTACTACCCTTCGCGACTACGCACTCCTACTATTATTAGCCTCTACTACTATTATACGGGCTGCTTATAATAAGACATACCTTAAACGGGCCCTTCTACTAGATATATAGGCCGTATCGCTCGTTATTTCTATCCCTCGTCCGATTGTTATACTAGTTAACTCCGCTATAGTGCTATTAGCTGCCGGCATTAATTCTAGGAGCTATTATACTAACCGGCTCTAGATAAGGAGAGCAGCTATTATAGTCTAGTCGAACTTTATTAGAGGGAAGTCGGGGGTACGGTAGAGGAAGAGGGAGCCTTTAGCCTTATCTATTAGCTTGCTAGCTATAAGGTCGAATTAGAAGCCGGCTACTTAGAGCTAGTTTATACTAGTTAGTCTCGTAGTCCTAAGCGCTATTGTCTAACCTTTTACCTCTTACCTTATCGCTACGAA